>NC_059392.1:1827500-1862500 GCF_019703515.2 Myxocyprinus asiaticus | reverse complement strand
TAGTCATAAACATTTACTAAGTGAAATATAAATCAAGAACTTGTAATAAAATAAACAAAAATAATTTTATCTATACCACAATATCAGTACTAACACAACATGAGACCTTTAACCATCAAACCATATTCAGCCTCATTTCATCCACAAACAGCAACCATGCTGTGATCTTCATCAAGATGATCTTCTGGATCCAAAGGGCCAACGGCACCAATGTAATGTCTTTCTCTTTTCAGCACCAGTGTCACCGATCTGACACCCGTGCGACAGCCCAAGGATTTACAGCACCACTGTCTCTGTTTTACTGCGTTACTGGACCAACTCCCGACACTCATGCAATGGCTTTACCCGGGCCGGATCCCACTGACGACTCACACACTGCAATCCGTCGGATACCCGGTGGTTTCCTGTTGCCTCGCCTTGTCCACCATCGGCTCAACAGTGGTCTTGTTTCGCCTTGCCTGGTCCACCACCGTCTCCACTCTAGTGTCCAGCTCATCCGCCAGATCCTCCGTTACCTCCAGCTGACCCGCCGACTCCGCCCTGGTCTCCAGGCCACTTGTCAGCTCTGGCTTGGCTTTGTGTGCTTTTGTTTTTTGTGTATGAGCTCTTATTTTGAATATGGACTCTTATTTTGATAGTCTTGTGTTTCCTGTTCCCTGTGTTCCTGTTTCCTGTCTTTCCATTGCCCAGGTGTTTGTTGTTAGTTAAATGTGTATTTAATCCCTCTTGTTTCCCTTGTTCATGGTCTGGTCTTTTCCTTTATGGCTGTATCGTTGGTGAGTGTAGGTTGATTCTTGTTTAGTTCTTTGTATCGCTGATTCTTGGCTTTGTTTAATAAAAATCTACTGCATTTGGATCCTAACACTCTTCTCTCCGAGTACCCATGTTACACCTACAGTAGGCCCCACTTCCTGTACATATTTCTGTTTTAGAAGAACATATCTTGTTTCTCTCCATTGACATCTGAGAAAAATACAAAGGAGTCACTTTAAAAACACATGCACATGATTTAGTCTGATTTAGAAAGTGCACAACTGATGGGACTACACTCAAAAATTAGAGCACAATCTAGTGTCCAAAGCAAGAATTCACCACTGAATTGCACCATCTCATTTTTAAAGAATGAGTGTTCATTTTGTGATTTAGGAAGAATGTAGAGCTAAATTGCAAGCTCTCAATTTAAATTCCACCTAATCTTTTACTGTCTGTCATTTTTAAATGAAATGGAAGCATGAGGCGGTTGCAATGAGGGCTTGAGTAGGCCTATCCCACGTGGTTTGGTCTGGTTGTGTACTGCTAATTTTGTTGAATGTAAAAAGTGGGAGAAAGAAAATCCTTTGAAACGTTGAATCAATTGAACCATTTCGAAAACATAACTCACACAGTGCTCGAAACACTGTACACTGATGACATTATCTGCTGGTCAAACGTGTTTAAATACAATGGACAGGAGACAAAAGCAGCTACTATACACAATGCTTTTTGAAAATTGCTGCCATATATTTTTAATCTACAAGTAAGGTTGCCATTGCAAGATTGAAACTCACAATCTTTCACCTATTAATCAAAGTCTTTGACCATGGGTCCGTGATTTTTTTATACCTGGCCTACTTTTTTCTCGTTTAATATCAAATTAATATTAATCATATTAATATAAAATGAAACCTGCCGTGGTCTGATTCATTGGCATCTGTACAGAAATATGGTTTGATCTGTTGAGTGGACAATCAACTAGTGCATTACAATGTGTCTATCATTGGATATGTGCAGTTTGTATATCTGACAGTAGTTTGTGGGTGAAGAGTTTATTCTTTTCCTGCTAATATGAAGCTCATATTTTCACTACTCAAAACAGCTTTACAGAGAGAGAGAGAGAGAAAAAAAAACACTGATATTTGAAAACAGTAAAGTAAGAGTCACAGGTCAGAGGTCAAACAGGATTTTTACCCATTGTGCATCATTCCTCTTATCATTGGCATAACTTCACTTCACCGAGCACTTTATTAGGAACACCCGTACACCTACTTATTCATGCATTTATCTAATCAGCCAATTGTGTGGCAGCAGTGCAATGCATAAAATCATGCAGATACAGGTCAGGAGCTTCAGTTAATGTTCACATCAACCATCAGAATGGGGAAAAAATGTGATCTCAGTGATTTCGACCATGGCATGATTGCTGGTGCCAGATGGGCTGGTTTGAGTATTTCTGGGATTTTCACGCACAACAGTCTCTAGAATTTACTCCGAATGGTGCCAAAAACAAAAAACATCCAGTTTAACAGAGAAGGGCCAGACTGGTTCAAACTGACAATATTTTGTTTACATCTGGAAGTAATATTTTTTAGGTGGTTTGCTCATCTGCAATACGTCTATGAGCCCAGATAGCACATGTACATTTCCCAGATGTCTGTTTTAGATCGTTTCATCTGGAAAGCATAACAATACAATTAACATCCGCTAAACATCTTAAAAAGATCAGATTTACAATCTAAATCATAAACGTCTCAAAGACATCTGCTGAATGTCTTACTGACATCCGAGACATATTTATTGACATACATGTTATTTGAAAAATATGTCTTCTGTGTTGATGATGTAAACACACACACACACATCTCTATCAAGTCTAGGTGAGGTATGTTCTAGTTGGTGAATGTTCTCACATATTCAACACAAATTACGATGCATGGCTTTAAGTCTTAATGAAGTAGCTACATTCGTACCCGTGCATGAGGATGTGAGTTTATGTGCTTGACGAAGTATTTATTTTACACATAAATCAAAAACTGCTATTCTAAAGGCCCTGAAGGATCTCATGGCTTGAAAATGCTAACTCTTTTCTGGGTTTTAGGACAATACACCAAACAGCTCTGTTATATGCCACTAGAAAATTGTTGCATTGCACCTGGTTAGGATACGGTGTAAAATTGTTTTGTTTAGAGGCGAAGTCATGAAAAAAACTCTTCACTCACAAACATGCACACACACTCATATCTTCACCATCTACAAACATCCAATACACACAGACAAAAGCTTTTTGTCCACTTAACAGATCAAACAGTTCTGTACAGATGTAAATGAACCCACAGCAGGTTTCACTTTGACTCATACTGGTCGAAGAGCATTTGGTGAATCACATTCGTTCTTTTCTGGAGGCCTTCTATGAGCTTTACAATCCAACTAAAGTCTTCAATACAGTGGATTCAAATTACAGTTTTGTTCTGTTTTTTCCAGGGTCTATAAAACCTGGAGAGAGCTAACCATTAGCATTCTGATTCATTGGCAGTTGGTTGTCTGGTGCAGGACCCCTTAAAGTATGAGCCCTGATTGCTGCTAGCTTTGCTCACAGCCACTCAGTTTTAGATACATTTATGCCCTGTCCCAATACCCCCATTTGTGGTTTTGGACTTGCCTACTTACCCACTTGTCTTACGTATTTCCGGTGTTTGGCCACAGTGTGCAAGTAGACGTGAAGACTTGGAGTGTGTGTATGACTTTTGATTGCACGTTGGGATTTGTATCTGATGTTGGTCCCAGTTGCGGAAGCTGTTTTTGTAGTTGCACTCAGAACACTGACTGTTGTTGGTAATGGTGACTGTTATGGCCTACTTACAGTGGTAGCAGTTAATAAAACGTACGTTTTAAAACAGCACTTACTAAATCGTATATTGTATCCCACACTGGCTAATAAATTACCAACATCCCCAGCCGTATCAGGCGAGAACAAACAAAATAAGGTGATTATTAGGCAAGAAGGATAACAAAGAGATATATAAATACACAAAAATACATATTTAGTAATTATGATGCTGCTATTAAGTCATCCCAACCAGTTGTGAACGTTATATTGTGCTTAATGTTGAATATATTCAAATATACAACAATAACATATGCTTCACTTATGTTTTATTATCTGATTAAAATAAATAACTTACACTGATCAGCCACAACATTAAAACCACCTGCCTAATATCGTGTAGGTCCCCCTCGTGCCACCAAAACAGCTCTGACCCGTTGAGGCATGGACTCCACAAGGCCTCTGAAGCTGTCCTGTGGTATCTGGCACAAAGACGTTAGCAGCAGATCCTTTAAGTCCTGTAAGTTGCGAGGTCGGGCCTCCATGGATCGGACTTGTTGGTCCAGCACATCCCATAGATGCTCAATCGGATTGAGATCTGGGGAATTTGGAGCCCAAGTCAACACCTTGAACTCTTTGTCATGTTCCTCAAACCATTCCTGAACAATGTGTGCAGTGTTGCAGGATGCATTATCCTGCTGAAAGAGGCCACTGCCATAAGGGAATACCGTTGCCATGAAGGGGTGTACGTGGTCTGCAACGATGTTTAGGTAGGTGGTACGTGTCAAAGTAACACCTACATGAATGCCAGCACCCAAGGTTTCCCAGCAGAACATTGCCCAGAGCATCACACTGCCTCCACCGGCCTGCCTTCTTCCCATAGTGCATTCTGCTGCCATCTCTTCCCCAGGTAAACGATGCACATGCACCCAGCCGTCCACATGATCTAAAAGAAAACTGATTCATCAGACTAGGGCACCTAGTTCTGACGTTCACATGCCCATTGTAGGCGCTTTCGGCAGTGGACAGGGGTCAGCATGGGCACTCTGACTGGTCTGCGGCTATGCAGCCCCATACGCAGCAAGCTGCGATGCACTGTGTGTTCTGTCACCTTTCTATCATTTCCAGCATTAAGCTTATCAGCAATCTGTGCTACAGTAGCTCTTCTGTGGGATCAGGTCAGATGGGCAACCCTTTGCTCCCCACATGCATCAATGAGCCTTGGGCGCCCATGACCCTGTCACTGGTTCACCGGTTGTACTTCCTTGGACCACTTTTGGTAGGTACGTACCACTGCATAGTGGGAACACCCCACAAGACCTGCCGTTTTGGAGATGCTCTGATCGTCTAGACATCACAATTTGGCCCTTGTCAAAGTCGCTCAGATCCTTACACTTGCCCATTTTTCTTGCTTCCAACACATGAAATTCAAGAACTGACTGTTCACTTGATGAACAGGCAGGAGTCAAAATATTGGGAAAACAGAATGGGTAAATAACGCTCAGAAATGTTGACAAGGCAAACAAGACTTCGCACTGAATGCAAGAAAACAGGGAACTTATATAACCAGAGTTAAAGTGGAACAGGTGTGAGAGTAATCAGTCAGAACGGAGGATTATGGGAAAAGTAGTTCGTGACGAGTTAGTACTCTGGGGATGGTGACCTCTGGTGGCGTACAGGAGAGATAGCAGGTGCTGCAGGTGTAACAGTAATATATTTGGTCATAGCTATTGTGTATGCACTGAAGGGTCCTACTGTCGGGGGAAGATTCACACGCAACACAAGATTATCATCACATTTCCGTCTAAGTGCTTGCAGACATTTCTACTGTTATAACTGAAAAGTGTCTGAAAACTGAGATTACTGTTAGATTTTGTTTGCGTTCCAGTCTTTGATAAGTTTTAGTGGATTTGTAACAGAATAGTGTGCTTGTTTTGTCTCTAAATGTTGTTTTAAATGTCTCTAATATAAAATACAGTATTATGCTATTGAGGATGCTCAACAGAACTAATACTACCCAGTCAAGTTTTTTATGAATCAACAAAAGCCTTAAACTGTGACAAACTCTGTTCCTGTTTGTTCTCCAGTGTCAGTGATGGAGGGAGATTCTGTCACTCTACACACTGATGTGAATGAAATACAGACAGATGGATGTTTTTAGCTCAGAAGTCTTTCATAGCTAGAATCTGTAAAGAGGATCATGTCTTCTCTACTTCTGATGGTGTTGATGGGAGATTCAGAAGCAGACTGCAACTGAACAATCAGACAGGATCTCTCACCATCTATTATAATCACCAGAACCACAGACACTGGACTCTATCAACTACAGTTCACTGTTCATTGTTACCATCTATGGTGAGTAGAGACCTGCTTTGTACTTTGCCTCATTCAACTCTGTGGTGGTGGGGGCATGGTTGAGTGCCGGCTTGTGAATGGAGAGCGAGATGAAGAGATGAGAATAGTAGGGATCATCACCTTGCAATGATTGTCTCTAACAGCTGTTTGTCAGTGCAGTGAGAGTTGGAGACAGATTTAAGAGTGAGCCAGAGCCAATGAGGAGTAGAGAGAGAGCTGCCACATGCCCAGTGAGACATGTGTGAAAGTGTAAAGAGTGAAGTATTTTGTGTTACTAAATAAATACCTTTTGTGTTGGAACTCACCGACTCCCACTTCCTCCTTGCACCCCATCACAAACTTTGTTACACTGGTGCCAAAACCCTGGATTTAAGGGAGGAAGAACACCGCCATGGATGCCTCACCTGTGGAGGATGTTTTCAAGACCCTCACCAGCATCCACCAGACACAAAATCAGGCCCTCCTCGAGCTGCGCACATAACAGGAGCTGCGGTTTATTTGTAAGTCCTCCGCAAGGTGAAGGTAAGGTGTGTGCATGGGGATATCCACGATTATCCTGTAGTGACTGACGATTCAATTTCGGGGACAAAAGCATAGAGTTGAAGCTGCGTTTAATTCCCACCTCACCCATCCGCTCATTTTGCGCATGAATTGGCTTGCGCTTTCCACTTTATTAAGTGAAATTTGTGTGGATGGGTCTTGTAACAGAGCGTCTCGTGTGGGATTTGTGATGCACTGGCTGTGGAGGCGTCAGGATGATATAAAGGAGGGGGAAGTCTCGGATTCCCCAGCCCTTAGAGGATTCCCCACCGGGGATTTCCCTCTGGAGCAGACACGAGAAGAGACTCTTAGGCACGCCTTCGACCAAGTGAGAGTGATTGATGGTCAACGTCTTCAACCAGGCATTGCATTCACATACCCATACTTTTCTATTATAAACGACCGGTTGTAATCAAGTGAAGCGGGATGCTCAGACAAAAGAAGATACAACCCAGTTGTTGATACTGAAGAGCCATCAGAAAATGTTATTCCAGATGGCACATTATAATTAGCTGGCAGGTCACTTAGGGCAGGAAAAGACACTGAACCATCTAATGGCCCGTTTCTATTGGCTGGGCATTCACGGGGATGTCCGCAGGTGGTGTGCGGCATGCCGTGAATGTCAGCTGGTGAATCCGCCGGCCACCCCAAGAGTGCCTTTGCGTCCGCTTCCTTTGATCGAGGTCCCCTTCGAAAGAATTGGTATGGACCTTGTCGGGCCATTAGAGCGGATGGCACATGGGCATAGCTTTGTGTTGGTTCTGGTGGACTACGATGCGATATCCGGAAGCAGTGCCTCTACGCAACTTTTCAGCATGTAATGTTGCGGAGGCACTCTTCAGAATTATCTCCCGAGTGGGGATTCCGAAAGAAATCCTCACTGATCACGGCACTCATTTCATGTCACGTACACTACGTGAGCTGTATGAATTATTGGGTATTAAATCAATTCGGACAAGTGTATACCACCCACAAATGGACGGCTTGGTCGAACGGTTTAATCAAGCCCTGAAAAACATGATTCGTAAGTTTGTGCACGAAGATGCTCGAAATTGGGATAAGTGGCTTGAACCCCTGTTATTTGCAGTTCGAGTGGTCCTGCAAGCCTCCATGGGGTTCTCCCTGTTTGAATTATTGTATGGGCGTAAGCCTCGCAGTGTCTTAGATGTCGTGAGGGAAAATTGGGAGGAGGGACCTTCACACAGCAAAAACTAAATTCAATATGTTCTTGACCTGAGAGCAAAACTCCACACATTGGGCAGCTATCACAGCAGAATGTGGTGAGTAGGGCGGAGCCGAGCGGTGTCTGGGCAGAGCGAGGCCGGGAAGATAATGGTGAATGACTTCCACCTGTGCGCCAAACCAGCCTCGCGTTCCAGCGAGGGGAGGCGGGATTATTTAAGGAGAAGAGACGGCGGCAGACGGGAGAGAGATGCACGAAGCTTGTCCGCGTTCTTGTGTGTGTTTTATGATTTGACATAGCTGGCTGAAAAGCTGTGCGAGTTTTTGTTTCTTTATACACTGAAAAGTGTTATTAAATGTCTATGTTTTTGTCACGCCGGTCCCAGCTTCCTCCTTTGCCATCGTTAATTATTACAGAGAATTTGCTACAGGCTCAAAAACGTCAGTCCTGGCTGTATATCGGAGGGCTCGGCTATGGGAATTTACACAGGGAGATAAAGTCCTTGTATTACTACCCACATCAAGCTCTAAATTACTTGCAAAGTGGTAAGGGCCCTTTGAGGTCACATGGCGGGTCGGGAAGTTGATTATTAGGTTAAATTAATGGATAGGGGAGGAGCACAGCAAATTTACCACCTCAACCTCTTAAAACCATGGAGGGAGGTGGTCCCTGTGTCTTTGGCAATGGTGGTACCAGAGAGGGAAGAGCTCGGGCCAGAGGTGAACTTAAAAGCCCATCGAGGCACCCTGGTCACTTGAGGAGACCACCTCTCACCGTTGCAAATCACAGACGTGGCCCGGTTGCAAAGAGAATTCTCAGACGTGTTCTCGCCCCTTCCCGGTCACCTCATAAAACACCACATCGAGTTGCATGTACTGTAAACACCATTACCCGCTTATCCAATGTGCGTAAGTGTTGTGCGTATGACTGTTTACGTTTTGATTTCAAATCTCATGTTTGATTTCAATTAGTGTCACCAAACCTTATCATATGCCTTCAGAACAAGGCATGAGTCACACTGAATAATATATAAGACTTCTGAATTTGCTTACTTTATAAAGCTTGAAGAGGTGGTTTTCCATAAACTACCATTGTATGACATCACTGAGCACAGAATCTTTCCACAATTTCTCCCTTTGTGTTAAGAAAAAGAAAGAAGGTCATATGGGGTGTAGTGATAATCGCACTGGGCACCAATTGAAATGATGGACCTCACACAAGACACCACAGTACATGTTGATCACATGTCCCTTAAGGTGCGTATGTGTGTGTGAGCAGGGGCGGATTTAGGCATGGGCGACATGGGCAGTTGCCCAGGGCGGCATCTTGTGGGGGGGTGACGCGAGGCACCATCACCCCCCCCGTCAACAACTTCTGGGGTGGCATGAAGCGGGTTTCGCCCAGGCCGCCATACAAACTAGAACTGCTACTGTGTGCGAGTATGAATTTCAAGTGGCCCCTCCCTCCATCCTTGGGGCACCAGCTAAATAATTTCACATTAACAGTATAACAATGATACAAATGGACCATTCAATACATTAGAAATATGTCAATTGGAAGGAGTTGGTCATCTGATTAATCTGAAGGATTTACGAGATTCAACCTAACCCTTTAGAGTCCTTATTGTATTATCAACACAAGTAAGACACAGATGTGATAAAATGAATTTTATTTACAAAAAGATGTACAAGAAAAACTAACAACTACTAAATGGTACACATATGCTGAAGGCTTACATACATTAATAGGTAAATAAAGTGTGTAAGTGGTTGAATTGGATGTAGAAATGGCAAAGTATGAATATTATCATCTTATGAAATGTTAAATAGCTGTTTCTCTGTTAATTAATAAGGTGAAAACCTTATTTCTAATTAAATGTCTGTTAGACATTTGATACACAGGTTATGCAATCAAAGAAGAATTAGATAATCATAAACTGACAGTATACACTAATGCGAAGGTCTCTGGAGGGAAGTTTGGAAAGTGACATATTTACATTCTGCTCGATGAATCGATGAGTTCGGTGATGGCGACATCTTCCACGGGGCCACGTTACAGTGGGGAAGATTGTTTCATTCAAACACATTGCACAGTGCATAATAACAGTTACAATTAATGCACAGATAAATACAAATTCATATTCATACCATACTCTTAAATATTGTTCACTGTGTATCATATCAATCATTCTTCCCTTTAACAAAATGTAAATACTTACCTGCTCATCTGAAATGCTGGCCTGGCTGCTGTCCTCACTCTTTCCTCCGCTGCCAAATATCCACATAAGTCAGAAAAAAACAACAACTAATCAATACTATGGACACCTTTAACATGTCCACTGAACACATGACTTGTATTACACATGCTGTATAGTTCAATTATATTTCCATACAGTATGTACATGCCCTGATAGCACACGTACATCATCCAGATGTCAATCTGATGTGTGTTTAAATCTGGAAGACTTACTTTTTAGGTTGTTTGCTCATCTGCAATACGTAATTAGACTTTTCTCTAGGATGTCAATAAGACATTCAGCAGATGTGTTTGAGATGTTTATGATTAAGAATGTATGTGAATCTGATCTTTTTAAGATGTTTTTGCCTTTAGTGTTTTATTTCTTGAATAGCATCTTTACCTGATTAACTGTTCCTGTTCTCCTACCTCTAACTGGTCTACCTTGTGGTCTACCACCTGTCGACTTGAGGATGTGTACATTGAAAGCTTCACGTCACCTCAAACGTTCAGACATCAACAACAGTACAGTGGGCATTTAAAACGGAATCGGGGCATCCATCAACTGATGTGATGGAACGCATAGGTCGCTTCCAATGTGCACAACCTTGTTGATTATAATGGGAGTTATTAAGTTAATAAAAGTGAAGTAAGGTTGCGTTTTCACTAAACTGTTGTGGGACTATGTTGCAATAAAGTAATTAGCTAGTTATAGCATTGCTAGATTACAGTACTATCCTACCTTGCAAGGCCGGTCAACCCATTAGACAACATATGCTATGGAGATAAAACAGTATCAAAACATCTTACAAAGTTTCACACACACACACACACACACACACACACACACACAGTCCACTCACATGCTCAGTTTACAAATGCACGCATCAGAATGCACACATACTGTATATACAATTAATTTTTTGCTCACAGTGCAGTCCACATAAAAACCATACTTTTCTCCATTGGTTTTCTGCTTTTAGCCTCTGTATTCCTTTGAGGC
The DNA here is from genome assembly GCF_019703515.2 of Myxocyprinus asiaticus. Taxonomy (NCBI): domain Eukaryota; kingdom Metazoa; phylum Chordata; class Actinopteri; order Cypriniformes; family Catostomidae; genus Myxocyprinus; species Myxocyprinus asiaticus. The sequence continues at coordinate 1,851,604 of NC_059392.1, read as the reverse complement.
TAAATGATGAAACGCGTGTTATTCATTGGCCAAAAAAATGTACATGAAATTACGTGTTTAGACAAAACAGCATGGACATCCGTAATGTTGTCTGTACACATTAAAGAGTACTCTTTTATTGTAATATATGGAAAAGACTGGCAATAACATTCTTCAGCATTTCTCCTTTTGTGTTCCATGGAAGAAAGAAGGTCATACAGGTTTAAACAATCTGAATCTTGATCTGAGTTTTCTACAGGTATACAAAAAGATTCAGATCCAACAGTTGTTCTAGATCTTCCCTGATCACTGGACTTTCTGCAAAAGCTCTTTTCTGTTTTTTTAAACCATGCCTGTATTGCAAAATAGTCACATAAAATTAAACACTTATTTTGACAAAATACTAACACAATAAGGCATTTTTTTGTATAAAATACTTGCCTTCAAAACTAATTTCCCACCAGCTGGAACTCCAACCAGCAGCAGAACACCAACACATATTCCTGCTATTGCATTTGAAGACGTACTCTGTGCTGTACTCTGACCCGGTTCTGTAATGATAAAGAGAAACAATCATTAGTGCAATTGAATTTGTCAGTCTGATCTACAAGAATCACTAGAATGCACGGGTGCATCCAGGTCTCACCCAAAACCTCCTCTCCATGTACGGTCTGAAAACACAACTGACCTTGCGTTCCGCCACTGAACAACAACTGCGATTAAACATCCCGTCTCCTTTGAAGAAATGTAAGCTGAAGTATGTACAAACTGACATTAATCTTTAACAACACAATCAAACTGGACAGTAGCCAAAACAACTGCGATACAACGTCGTCCACCATCTTGTTTTGGACTGAATGGGTCACATGATTGCGTCACATGACTAAAAATGCGTCATCATTTTCAAAAGCCTCCGTTTTCACAGTCCACACTACAACACGAAAACAACGTTTTCAAATTTATCCACTTTGGAGTGCGTTTCCAAAAAGCTCAGTTTTCGCAGACAAAAACGCCATCTCAGTGTAAACGGAAGGCCAAAACGGAGAGAAAAAGATGCGCTTTCAAACGAAAACGAATTAGTGTGGACAAGGCCTGAGATGCAGCTCAAAAAATGAGAAAGGCACCATGAAAATGATAATAAAAATAATGATGCTATTTATGTGCTGTATTCCGGATCTTTGTGTGAAGAACAGATTCACCTTTAAGTTTTGCAAGAACAGTCGGCGTTCTGACCTCTGTAACAGTCAGATCCGATCTGCGCTCATTTAAACATTTAAAGTAGCCGCCTCAACAAGCTTGATGTCAGTGAAGTCAAAAATCATTGGTGCTCATGTTTATTACACGCATGATAAATCTGAAAATTGCAGAGCCTATGACTGAATCGTCTAAACTAAGGTGAGAATGGGATGACAATAGCCGTATTTCCACTATCGGCCCAAATGTGGGCCTGCAAGTGCATGCCAGGGCCAGTTGCATTCCCACCGTCACTTCTGGGGCTTCGTCGCACCTCCTCGGGGCCAACGGCCAATGGCCTGATTACCCTTGGGCCAATCAAGGCCAACCAGGGATTGACGTGGGTTCGATGTCAAAGGAGGAGTTTCGCCGAACATCCCAGGTTGTGTATCCAGCACACAACAGTACAGGTTCGGGAAAAAAATTAATAAAAAATGCGGGCACAGTACAAATCCATTAAAACCCCCAATGGACAATGCGGTGCCCAAAGAAATTACTTTCCATGGTTCAGTGAACTTTCATAGACGGTGTGCTGGGACATCGTGCTGCTGTTAGTGGAGAGACCACTCCGTACACCGTGGCAGTTACAGTTGGTGAGTTGTCAACGCTAACTTATCTTGCTCTTTACATTCGATATAAACTTGATATTCTAGATAACTAGATAACATAATACCTCATGACGTTGGTGACATTTTAAGCGGTGTATTAAGGGTAGAGGTCTGCAACCTGACCTGGGCCCGATGGGACCTGAGAACCCGATGGGTTTCGGGCCAGGTTCGGGTCCGTTTTTCAAGGAGGACTTCGGGTTCTGGTCGAGTTCGGGTTTGTAATTAATGAAAAAATAAGTTTCTATTGTTTTTAGCGCAGTTGCCACAAAGATTCAAAATTCTAAACAAGTTCAGGCTGCATAATGGGGACTGTTGCATTGTTTCATATTATTCCAGATTGTTCTGCACCAGGTGAAGTTTCAGCAAATAAACGGTAAGTCGATGCTTTTTCCCCTTCTGCTCTAGTGTACTAAGGGGCTGCTGTGCCTTGTTAAAACTGTGTATGTTTACGGTTTCAGTACTGTTACGAATGTTGCCTATATGCTAACATAAAATATAGCCTATTGCAAAGAGAAGAAATGAGATAGTGGGGGCCTGGGTAGCTCAGTGATAAAGACGCTGGCTACCACCCCTGGAGTTCGCTAGTTCGCTAGTTAGAATCCCAGGGCGTGCTGAGTGACTGAGGTCTCCTAAGCAACCAAATTGGCCCGGTTGCTAGGGAGGGTAGAGTCACATGGGGTAACCTCCTTGTGATCACTATAATGTGGTTTGTTCTCGGTGGGGCGCGTGGTGAGTTGAGCGTGGTTGCTGCGGTGAAGCCTCCACACGTGCTATGTCTCCGTGGTAACGCGCTCAACAAGCCACGTGATAAGATGCGCGGGTTGACGATCTCAGACGCGGAGGCAACTGGGATTCGTCCTCCGCCACCCAGACTGAGGCGAATCACTACGCAACCACGAGGACTTAAAAGCACATTGGGAATTGGGCATTCCAAATTGGGAGAAAAAGGAAAAAAAAGAAATGAGATAGTGAGCAAATTCGGGTTTGGGTCAGGTTCGGCTTAAAATCAGACGGTAACGTTCGGGCTGGGTAGGGTCTCTTGTACAGGTCGGGTTCAGGTTTCATTTTAAGGCCCGTGCAGACCTCTAATTAAGGGTAGGTTTTTAGGAAACGCTGAGTGTTATTGGCCCAAAGGTGGGAACGCAGATCAATTTTCGTCTTGCGGCTCAAGGTCTGAGGCTATTGGCCCTGGTTGGCCAGTTGATAGCCCTGGCTCGCACTGGCCTGATAGTGGAAAAGCGGCAATAATATTTTGATGGTGCAGGAAATGGGAGCCTAAGAGATGATTCGCAGTATTGTCATCCTATGATATCGCTATACTTTCATCTTACAGGTCATATATTAGCCTTGCATCTCAACCCTACCAGCGCGATGATGGTGGATGCAACCTACACCAACCCACCTCCACCAGCTGTGAGGGGTTGGCTCCTCGGCCATGCCATATTCCACCGGCTGGTTTTGATGGTTGTTCAAGTATTTATTGTCGGATCACTGGATGGGCACTCACGACAAAGGATATAAATTTATTCTAAATAAATACATAAAATTCAATGTTGTCTCTCAGATGAATGAGTCCTTTTGGTAGAAAAATGTCGCTAAAATTCAAGCATCTATCCATCTGAATTCCACTTTGTCTGCAAACATCTTAGAAACACTAAGAATGGAGTGAGTGCCACCACTTATAAATTTTGTGTTTGTGTTAGTCAGAGTAGATTAATAAGGGCATCTTGAATGTTAAAGATTGGTTTTGTGTTTCACATTTTCCTTTGTTAGTCAGTCTAGAGGGATTGGGGTAAAGCTAGTGGGCGGTTTTTGTTTTGTTATTTGATTTGGCACGGCTCATGTCCCTTTTCCCATTTTGTCTATCAATTGGGTAAATATTGTAAATAATTAAAACTTTCACTTATTGCACTTTACTCACTGTTCACTGCAGCTACCAATTTATATAAATAAACCATTTCGTTTTCGCTTGTAGCTTTGTTGTCTTGGTCTTTTCTGTACCCAGTTCTCACAACAATAATTTATTATTAATGTTACACACTGTATACCCCTAGTCATAGTGGGAGTCGTAACATTAATAATGTTAGTGGGCTCATGAGTTACAACAGGAGTCAATGTCGTTGTTCCTTATAAGCACACTTGACAGTTATATTTATGGATTATAATTACATTAGTTTAGATGCTACTTCTACAGTGATTGCCAGCAGTAGCAACACATTATCTCAGATAACTTGAGAACTCAAAATGCAGCTGACTCAAAAAAAGAATGATGAAAGCAAACATGTGCATTTGCTGTGAAACGAATAATCTCTCTAATGCATTTTGTCCTCTTTATATTTTAGAATATTAAAAGGTATGGAGGCTTATTAGGGTCACTTCCCCTACTAATGAGATGCTCTTGTTCCCATCATCTCCAAATATTGGTTTTGTCAGGATGATTTGACAGCTGGAAAGCACAAGATAACAATACAAATTACAGAAGAATTGATGTTGAAAAAACTCCTTTGTGGCTGCAAAAAAGGAAAAAAAAAAGATAGTAGTAAAAACCAAAAAGGAAAACGTACATACTGTGGCGGTGGGGGCATGGTCGAGTGGCAGTTTGTGAATGGAGAGCGAGATCACGAGATGAAAACAGCGAGAATTATAACCTGTCAATGATTATCTCTAACACTTGTTTTTCATTGCAGTGAGGGCGTGAGAGGGATTTAAGAGAAAGCCCGATGCCAGAGAAAGGAGAGAGAGTTTACACATGCATCGAACACTGTGCATTATGTTTGAAGCTGAAAAGCAGTGTTTTTGGTTTCTGTTTACGCTGGAAAGCTCACGTGGATTGTTGAACCGGTTTCCACTTCTTCCTTCTCACACCTAATGAACCTGTTACACATACAGTATATATTACAATAACATAATATGTTGAATTATTCACAAAACATATTAATAACTGAACAGTGTCAATCAGGTTTTATTTATTTGTATGTGTTAAAAAAGCTCGCCAACACACAGAGAATTTTACTTTAAACATAATGGTGCTTTGCTTAATATTCAAATGATAAAGGGCCTTGGTAACTCAGTGAGTAAAGACGCTGACTACCACACCTGGAGTCACGAGTTCGAATCCAGGGCGTGCTGAGTGACTCCAGCCAGGTCTCCTAAGCAACCAAATTGGTCCGATTGCTAGGGAGGATAGAGTCACATGGGGTAACCTCCTCGTGGTCACTATAATGTAGTTCGTTCTCTGTGGGGCGTGTGGTGAGTTGTGCGTGGATGCCGCGGAGAATAGCGTGAAGCCTCCACACGCACTATGTCTCCGCGGTAACGCCCTCAACAAGCCATGTGATAAGATGCGTGGATTGACGGTGTTAGACGCGGAGGCAACTGAGATTCGTCCTCCGCCACCCGGAGGCGAGTCACTACACCACCACGAGGACCTAGAGCGCATTGGGAACTGGGCATTCCAAATTGGGGAGAAAAGGGGAGAAAATAAATAAATAAATAAATAAATATTCGAATGGTAAAAACTGTCACTATATCTATTTGTGCAGTAAATGTGTTCTTAAAGAGATATGAACATTACTATACAGGAAAACAGAATAAGCTGGTTTCAAACAGTCTCAAACATATTACTGAGTAGGGGTGTAAAAAAAAACGATTGCATCACACAATACGATGCTCTCAATGCGATATCATATGAATCGTACAATACATAAATAAAACCATACTGTAAGTGTGATTACAACCAAGCAATACAACATTGAGAGCTGCGAAACAGTCCCCTCCCTGGAGAGGCAGCCCTGAGGTCTCACAGGAAAACAGAGCAGCTACATAGGTGAGTTGAGAGCTCGAAGACTGATGGCAAACACCAAGTAGATTGTAATGCTACAGCTTGTCGAATTTGCCAAACAACGGTGTCATGTGCAAATCAGTGCATTTTTTAAGGCAGAAACAGCAGCAGCAAGTTGCACATAACTACCAAAAAACAGCTTATTCAAGAAACGCAACGTAATAAACCTGTGATTACTTGACCCTTATTATTCTCTGCTTTTGTGGGTGTGAGCACAATGTACATTGGATAAGCCTGTAAGACTGCCGGTAAAGTACTTGCAAAGTGAAACCTGGGGAAGAGGGCAAAAAACTGACATGTGCCGATCGGGTTTTTCTTTTTTTTTGTTTTATGAATGAATCGTATTGTGAGGTTTCTGCATCGTATAGTATCGAAAATGTGTTTATCGTTACATGCCTATTACTGAGTTCATGTAAATTATTTAATTTGCTTTTGAAAGTGCTCACATGCATTGGAAATCGCATAACTTTGCATTGAAACTGCATTGAATAACTCACCAGTGTCCGTAACAATGACAACATATATGAGTATGCTATTGCTGCTGACATCTCTGATGGTTTTTGTGTGGTCACATTTGATTTTTTCCCCCATGATTTGGCTCAGGGAATATGCTTCATAGCGTCCATTGAGTTCACTTGTGAAGTTCTTGATGGTGAGATTTCCAGTCTGATAGTCATACACCTGCAGTCTCCCTCTGAACATCCCATCAACACCATCACATAAACAAGTCGTATTGGCACTTCCACTGATTTGAGCAATGAGACTGCCATTAAAATACCACTCAGTCAGTTCATTTGGTTGATTGTTAAAACCAGGTTTTAGAGTGACAGAATCTCTCTCGCTCACTGTCTTCATTTCAACACCAAACACACCTGGAGACAGAAAAAATCAGTTACTGATAGCGATTTCTGTTTCTTCATACAGTCTCGGATATTTCAACTTTGGGAGATTACAAATTTAATCTGTGTAATTATCCCTTGTGTTAGTGGTTGGAAAGTGAACAGAACTGGTATAAAGAAACTGCATAACTTTTGTTTGCCACTGTCTATCGACCAGTGTAGAAAAAAAGAACAGCAAAATACAATACGCACCATCCACAATAAAAACGAATAGAGCGATAGATCCTTCATATTCCTCACATTTATTACAAAACTAGGCAAATAATTTACTAACATTTTAAGGAGAAAGCTAGAGTTGATATAAATGAAACTGCGTCATCGTTCTTAGACGAAAGCAGGAATTGAAACTATAACAAATACATGTCTTACCATCAACAAGCATAAAAGAGAAAGCGAGCACAAAATAGCCTCTCGTCATTTTCACAGCTGTTCTTCTGATAAATGAAAATTCTGTGGAGATTCAAATAAAAGTGATCTGTTTTGGTTTTAAGCAATGAGAGCAGATATCTAAAAGGTGTCTCGAGGCTTACAGCATTTATACAGTATATGGTTACGATTATAGATGGGGGCGGGATAAGGCTTTCAGAAGCCAAGCCTCAATTGTGCTCCAAAACATGGGCATCATATTTATGTGGGATATAACCCCACCACTTTTGCCATGACATATTTTGTCATGAAATTTTGAAATTGTCAGGGACATTTCTAATACAAGAGCATCTACCCATGTTAGCTCATATATCACCAGTCATGTTTAAAGAGTGTGGTTGCCCCTTTCTACCATGCCAGATGGCTGTGGGTGTTATGAATTGCAGTCTGACACATTCTGAAACGGAACTACGAAATCACGCTTGCATAGTTAGAAGGGTCTGCGCTCACTTCAGGCCTCTTCAATGCTAGTAAATCACTTGCATATGCAACCAAATTTCACCCTATGGCACTAAAACATATCTGTTATTAGCCACTGGCAAGTATATATAGGCGTCCTTCGATCCCAAGGGATCATGGTTTAGCACCCTGTTGGACTACTTCAAGCAGGGTCTTCCATGACAAGTCAAACAGTTCTCACTTCTCGTAGTGGATCAGCCACCATCAGATCAAAGTTAGATATCGCGTGATTCACGCTCAAATTGATATGATTCAAATAAAATTAGGACGTTTTTAAAACCTGCATGACTTTGATGGTATATGTCTTCCCATCATGCATTACAGTTGCTGTATTTATTACTTTCACCACAGTGATACTATTATGCAAGGATCACTATACTACTATATAATGTTTCTCATCCTCATTCTTAGTCAGTGGAATTAAATAAAATGAAACTATGACCGACCTCACAGGTCCTATAGTAGAGAGTGGTTATGAACAGGTCAGATGGCTTTTGTGAGGGTCTAAACACACAGACTGGTGTGGATTTCATTACTGACACCAGTGAAAAACTATGTGTGATTCCATGAAGTTATCGTACAGACATTTCTTTAAATTCGTTCTAACGATAAATTCTCCTCCCTGCCCAGTAGGTGGCAATATGCACGAATAACATGAATTGCCAAAAATAAAAGAAGAAGGATGTACAAGTGAAATTGGGAATTGACTGTAAAAAAACTACTTAAATATTGATCTGTTTCATACCCACATCTATCATATCACTTCTGAAGATATAGATTTAACCACTGGAGTCTTATTGATTACTGTTATGTTTCCTTTATGTGCTTTTTGGACCTTTAAAATTTTGGTACCCACTCACTTGCATTGTGAGAATCTCCAGAGCTGAAATATTCTAAAGAAAATCTTAATTTGATTTCAGCAGGAGAAAGAAAGTCATACTCATCTGGGATGGCATGAGGATGAGTAAACGATGAGAGAATCTTTGGGTGAATTATCCATTTAATTAAAATCATGTTCTCCCCAATTTGGTAATGCCCAATTCCCAATGCGCTCTAAGTCCTCGTGGTGGCGTAGAGACCTGCCTTAATCCGGGTGGTGGAGGACGAATCTCAGTTGCCTCCGCGTCTGAGACCGTCAATCCGCGCATCTTATCAAGTGGCTTGTTGAGCGTGTTACCATGGAGACATAGCACATGTGGAGGCTTCACGCTCTTCTCCGTGGCATCCACGCACAACTCACCACGTGCCCCACCAAGAGCAAACCACATTATAGTGACCACGAGGAGGTTACCCCATGTGACTCTACCCTCCCTAGCAACCGGGCCAATTTGGTTGCTCAGGAGACCTGGTTGGAGTCACTCAGCACGCCCTGGGATTCTAACTTGCAACTTCAGGTGTGGTAGTCAGCATCAATACTCGCTGAGCTACCCAGGTTCCCCTAGTTTAACCATTATTAAACGTTCTGTAATTTGACAGAAGTGGAACCTGACGAGGTCTTTTGCTTTTGTAGTCTCAAGGTTTGACATGCATTCAGAGATTATATTCTTCTCAACACAATTGTACAGAGCGGTTATCTGAGTTACTGTAGACTTTGTCAGCTCTCACTGCCGCTCACTGGATGCTTTTTTGTTTTTGGCACCATTCGAAGTAAATTCTAGAGACTGTTGTGTGTGAAAATCCCAGAAATACTCAAACCAGCCCGTCTGGCACCAACAATCATGCCATGATCGAAATCACTGAGATCACATTTCTTTTTTTTTTCCCATTCTGATGGTTGATGTGAACATTAACTGAAGCTCCTGACCCGTATCTGCATGATTTTATGCACTGCACTAATGCCACATAATTGGCTGATTAGATTATCGCATGAATAAGTAGGTGTATCTAACAAAGTGGTCGTGAGTGCATATATTCTATATTTATATCAGTGGACTTCACTTTGGCAGCAAAATACTTTTGTGCTATAAAAATCAGAGGAAAATAGTAATAAAAATAATGAGCCAAGGTGAGAAATAATGACATAACCTAACGATTTGTTATTTTAATATTTATTTATATATATATATATATATTATATATATTTATAAACGAAAATATGTATGAAAAATTGCAATTTAGTTCTTTTGTTTTGCCTTAAATTAGACTAATTCCATGACGGCCATTTTTTTTTTTTTAACACATTTTTATGAAAAAGCAGTTTATATTTCATTTGACTTGATTGTGTCATTATTAGCCTATATTGCATTATTATGCATAATATTATAACAAATTATAGACACAACATGTCTATATTACAAAATGTAAAAATAAATAGTTGACCCAAAAATGAAAATTCTATCATACTTTACCTTTACTCTTACCATCATGCCATTGGGGCATGAGGGTTGAGTGAATTATGACAGAATTTGTATTTTTAGGTCAACTTTTACTTTGTGTTAGAATACAGTATTTAAAAAAACAACTTACACAACTAATTTAACTCATGGGAACATATTACTAAGCAATGCTTCATAATACCCACTAAGAATCACGTGCTTGGGACCTGTACTCTGCGTCATGCATCAGTTGCATCATCTGTATTTGTAGTGAACTGGTTTCCCTGGGTAGATGCGAGAGTGCTGGTCGAATGCAGACCAGGAAGCTGCTAACATCCTCTTCTTTTTTTTTTTCTTTTAAAAACGATAGTACTTCAGTCTCAAATTCATGCATGGCACCTGATCCTCTTTTCTTATTTCTAGTTGCTGGTGCTCTGGGCCTGGCAGGCTAACAGGTTGTCGAGGATGACTCCTGCACTGTGGATATTGTTGCTGGAAACCTGGAAATATCAGGGAATTTTAAAATTATATAAAATATTTTATTGGAAACAATTTACACTGAGGGTTCAGTCTCAGTGTATTTTTTTAATTATCCAGTAATAACAAACTGGCAAAGAGTGGGATCCTTTTCTCTCTCGTGTCTGCACCATGGTCATAGCCGCTAGATAACCTGTAAAACTTTTAAAATTATGGATACACTTTTTATTATATAGAAGAATTTATTAGTAGCATTGTACTATTTGAGAGTGCAAACACAGTGTGTTTTTTAAATTATCCATTAATTACAAAGTCATAGAAATTCTATGGCCAGTAATTTCGGTGAGGTCTATCCTAAGTCCAAGGTTCAGGCAGTGGCATATGAAGTATCCCATATCTTATGGCATCAGTTCATCCTCTGAAGTCCATCGTAATAGACTGAAGTGATGTTTGGCTGGCACCGGCTGCGTTTAGTCGTCATCACTCAGAGACACATAGCAGTGGAGTCCAACATGAAGCAGGAACGGAGCTGGACCTGATAACCTCGGGATATAAATCCTTAAAGAGAGTGTGTCTGCATCCCGAACAGTGTTAGGGAGACTATTCCATAGCTTAGGAGCCAAATATGAAAAGGACGTCATCGGCCCTCTTTTTCACGAAGGTTTGCGGTGTGAGCTAGTGCGTATAGAAGTGGGTATTTTGAAACGCATTTACATTTTTTGCGTATGGTAACTTATTATACGTTGATGTAAAATGAACTGATCATCTAATAGTGCTTTAGTCCACTATGCCACCACCACTCCTATTAATGTGGTGATGCAGATGATTTAAAAACATGGAATGAAATGAGAAATGAAAATGATTCCTCATGAAAATGACATACATTATATATAAACTTTTAAACAAATATACATACAAATATACTTTTCCTGTTCTTGCAAACGCTTCTCAGATTTTGCGATTACGTCCTCCGTAGCAGGTGGTGATGAGGTCAGCGATGCCACAGCTCTCCAGAAAAGTGGCAGGAGAAACTGGACTGGCTGTGCAGAATATCTGAGCGAAAGCGATCATCTCCATCAGACCCGCACGGATCACAGCGGCTTTAGTGTTGTCACCAAAGTCTAGACCATCACAGAAACCAGCGCCAACAGCAACAATATTCTACAAAACAAACACAATTAATTTTGTAGAAACAGCAAAAAACATCCAAACCAAATTCACAACAACAAAAAACATACAAACCAAACCAAACACACCAAAAAAGACAAAACCAAACCAAAAAAAACAAACAAAAAAAGACAAAACCAAACACAAAATCAAAAAAAAAAAAACACCAATCAAAACAAAAAAAACAAAAAATAAAATAAAACACCAAACAAAGACCCCAAAAGAACCAGACAAAAAACCCAAAACAATCAAAATAAAACAAACCAGACAAAACCAAACAACACCCCCCCAAAAACAAAAAACCCTAAACCAAAAAACTTCAAAATAAAACACCAAACCTGACAAAAACAAAAAACACCAAACACAGACAAAACCAAACAAAACACAAAACAAAGAACCAGACAAAACCAAACAACCCCCCCCAAAAAACTTCAAAATAAAACACCAAACCTGACAAAAACAAAAAACACCAAACACAGACAAAACCAAACCAAACCCAAAACACAAACTAGACAAAACCAAAAAAAACAAACAAAAAATACAGACAAAACCAAACACAAAATCAAAACAAAAAACACAAAAAATAAAATAAAACACCAAAGACAAAAAACCCAAAAGAACCAGACAAAAAACCCAAAACAATCAAAATAAAACAAACCAGACAAAACCAAACAACGCCCCCCCAAAAACAAAAAACCCTAAACCAAAAAACTTCAAAATAAAACACCAAACCTGACAAAAACAAAAAACACCAAACACAGACAAAACCAAACAAAACACAAAACAAAGAACCAGACAAAACCAAACAACCCCCCCCCCCCCAAAAAAAACCCAAACCAAAAAACTTCAAAATAAAACACCAAACCTGACAAAAACAAAAAACACAAAACACAGACAAAACCAAACAAAACAAAAACACAAAACACCAAAGACAAAACCTAAAACACAAAACAAAGAACCAGACAAAAAAACAAACAAAAACAAAAATCCCAAAAAACCTAAAAAAATAAAAACAAAAAACTTCATGTTTTTTAAAAAGATCAGATTTACATTCTAAATCATAAACATCTCAAAGACATCTGCTGAAGGTCTTATTGACATCCGAGAGGAATAGCACATGTACATCACCCAGACGTCTATTTGATGTGTGTTTACATCTGGAAGACGTATTTTTTACATTGTTTGCTCATCTGTAATACATCTATTAGACGTATGTCAATAAATATGTCTCGGCTGTCAATAAGACCTTCAGCAGATGTCTTTGAGATGTTTACGATTTAGAATGTGAATCTGATCTTTTTAAGATGTTTAGCAGATGTTAATTAGACTGTGATGCTTTCCAGATTAAACGCACTAACTGTAAATAGACATCTCAGAGATGTACATGTGCTATCTGGGTTTGAAGTAACTTCGGTTCATGGTGGCCACGATCACCCCTTAGCTCCGCCACTGTTTAAGTTGTGCCTTTAGCCCCATTGCACCATGATATTCTTTGAAGTACCTTGTAGTATCATGTAAATAACATGCATGAATATGGTAATCAAAGAGTATCATGGTATTACAATCCGAGACCATTACTGAACCATGGTAGCCTAGTGCACTTCTAAATATAAACTGAATAATCTAATCTTTAACATCTGAGACAGGAACTTTCCTTGCAATATAAGAAGAGACTAATAATGGATAATGATGCTAATCTGACTCGTATCACATTACGCTTTCAGTATCTGCAACGCCATAAACCTCTCTGAAGTTTATAAAGTCTTCTCTTTCGGTTTAACGGGATGACCGGACACCCGGGTCAATCATTACTCACAAATATAACCTGAGCGAATACAGATAATCAAAAGAGGACACATAATTGTATATTTCAAGTGCATTATAAGAAACAGACATCTTAAGTGATTTGCATAGGAAAGCAATGCAATATACTGCATTTAAGCAACTTTTTTTGTGCCTTAAAATAACCAATTTCCACATATAATACAGTCCATCAATCTCAGTTGCATTGCTCTATTATAAGACATGATATCCCATGTAAAATATTCACGCACCAGTTGCCGGAGCCAATAATGCAGACTCTCTTTGTGGTCATGCTGAGCGTCGGTCCCTGCTGGACGGGCTGAAGGCCACCTTAGAGAGCCGGACGGACCGGAGCGCTTTTATGGTCCGTGAATGCATCTCATTGTTTCCTCATAGACGGGAGTTAACGCAATCTATTTATGTTTTTTCGATCACTTTGGCTGTGTTAATGCCAACGACATAATTTTGGAATTTTTATATTTCAGCCTCAGTTCCTATAATACATCTATAATACACTGTGTACACAAAATAGTTACACTCAGGACCTTCAGGACAAAAATGTCCCCATTGAAACCCATTAAAACTGCAATATTTGATCCCAGTGCCATTAAAGCATAAAATCATGAATTCTACAATATTATGCTTTCATTCCGGAGCCCTGGCTTCAAAATTTACATGTTTCATATTTTCCACCAGATGGCGCCATTTTATTCATGTTTAGCCTATGGAGCAAATACAAGCTTTTCCCCTATTTTCTGTTTGCTGTATTATAGAGCACTGCAGGACAGTTGAATAAATGATGCAGCTAAAATTGTGTGTGTGTGGTATGGATGTCAGAGTGTGTGTGTGTGTGTGTGTGTGTGTAAAAACAACAGTGGCATTATGTAAACAAACTGGCATTTAAAGGGTTAAAATCCTGAAAATGAATGAATATTTGGTAGTTACGATCAGGACTGATGTTGGTTAATAAAATTAACTCATTGAAAGTGGAAAATAATATTAATATATAATATTATGGCAGTTTTTTGACGTGGACATTTTTGTCCTCCAAGGACTTCTGAGTAACGAACAAGGGTTAACCTCCCAAGTCTGAGGGAACTATAGGGACAGTTGGCAGTTCACACACTTTCCGTTAGGATCGGTATCGATTAACCTTTAAGCTACACCATGTAAGATGTTTTTGTTAGAAATGAACAAAATAACTGAGCAAGTAAACCAACAAACTGTCTTCCAAACCATGTTTTTGCCTTACCCCGGTTCACTGTGTTAAGCCTATAACAATAAATATTTTAGAGCTGTAGGGATGGATTTGACGGGAAATTGCATACTACTACTGTCATTCGTCCGTGCGTGTTTACGTCATGTCCATAAAGAAAGAAAAGAAAGTCCAGCTACTACAGCGCGTGTATGTGCGGTGATAGGTGTGGTAGTAGTTTGAAGCTGAAAGCTTGCAGCCACAACAAATTTGCGACACTGACTGTGGATCATTAAATTTAAGCCTTAAATTTGCCTTTTATAATAATTTATCACTGTATATATTTAAATATCACAAAAACAGGGGGCCTGTGTAGCTCAGTGAGTATAGTCATGAGTTGGAATCCAGGGTCCAGCCAGGTCTCCTAAGCAACCAAATTGGCCCGGTTGCTAGGGAGGGTAGAGTCACATGGGGTAACCTCCTCGTGGTCGTGATTAGGGGTTCTCGCTCTCAACGGGGCGTGTGGTAAGTTGTGCGTGGATCTCGGAGAGTAGCATGAGCCTCCACATGCTGTGAGTCTCCGCGGTGTCATGCACAACGAGTCACGTGATAAGATGCGAGGATTGACGGAGAGAGACTTGTCCTCCACCACCCGGATTGAGGTAACCGCGCCACCATGAGGACCTACTAAGTAATGGGAATTGGGCATTCCAAATTGGGAGAAAAGGGATAAAAAAATAAATAAAACCACAAAAACATGAGTTTTTTGTTTAAAAAAAAAAATATTACGATATTTGACATTTAGTTAACTTTGCTAGTGGTGGCAAGACAATTTGGCTCGTGTGAGACAATCCTCGACAGATTTCACTCCGAAAATCGCTTCAGACTTGCGTTCAAGTTTTGATCGTATTTCGGCTAACAAAAGTGCAAGTTAAGCCTTTGAAAAAGATTAAATCTGGAACGCCAAATTACACTTGACACAGGTGAGCGTCAATACAAGATAATCTTTATTATAACACAAGGGCTAACAGGGAAATACAATAATAATTGGTCCATTAAAGAAAAAAAAAATAAGAAAAACAAGGTATAAAATTAATCTCGAAAACAAAAATGCATTTCATGACTTCAGAAAAAGACACAAAGTTAAACTACTCAGAATATTGAAGTCTTCAGCACTCGACTTCTAAACGCTTTAAATTACTTGGGTGCAAGAACCCATGGTCTATCTTCAGCGTAACAATAAAACGATTTTATGTAGCCAAGAACTATTAATATTTGCAGTGGCAGGTTTTCCATATTGTCATTTAGCACAGACAAGTCGACTATATAGTCTATAATTACTTTATCAAATTAACCAGCAAATCTTAATAGCAATTCTCCAAATATATTCACCAGTAAAACAAGCTGAGGTAAGAGTGGAACTACGGCACAGTCCAGGACCAAAATATCTAGAAGCAAACAGGTCGATCAGCAGTACGACGAATCTTGTGGAGCGTCATTCGCTAACAAACGGCACACTAAAACAATTGCGTGATTTCTGAAACTTCTGAAAACTTGACCAATGGGTTGTGCATAACGGCAACGGAATTGTTCAAGGAACTTCCTCTAAATAATCTTAGAGCTGAGGAACTAAACTACATCCTTAATCGCATCTACACTTAACTACACTAGATCTCCATATAGCTCATATTATGACAAACATTAAAATATCAAAGACCATATTTATCAATACAAAAAAATAACGGACCCCTCCGAAAAACATTTCTTGTCAGTTTTTAGGGAAACCAGCAATACCATCATGTCTATAAGTGATGTGTGATTTGGTTGGAAAACTAATTGTTCCAGAATGACCGATCTCAAAATCAGCTTGGAAAAATAAACGTTCATCACTAACTGCATTGGGAAGCTTGGATTATAGAGGTAAAAACATGGATTTTAGGGGGTGTCAGTTTGGCCCAAGTCACAAAAATAAAGGTAATTCCTAGATAGGGGTCTCCTGGGCAGCTACAGCAGGACAACACAAGCTAAACTGTAATGTAACTGTAGTGATCAAGGTCTGAAGCAGGAAATGTGCTACCCAGAACCCCATCTGGACCTGTCGAACGAGCACAAGCTTATGTGTTTCTGATGCCAAGAGCCTGTTCCAGTTCCTGTCGCCTTTGTTGGACCTGATAGAAAGAGATTGCGTGAGAGAAATGTTAATTCTGTTGGTTCAACATTGCAACCTTTTCAATCTAATCAAAAATGTCTGATTATTGCATAAAGCTTCACCTTTGAATAGAAATAACGGCAGACGGCCTCCTGAGCCCAGGGCTGGAAGTAGAACTCGGCTCTCCTCTCCTCCTCCGGGTTTCCAACCACATCCGTCATCGTCTGAAAGGACACGCAATTCACATGTCACCAGAACGATATTTAACCGTTGGCCTTCTGGTGCGACAAACGTTTAAGACAAAATACATAATTGCTTTGCAACAGACTTCACATTTTAGATCTACCATAAAAATGGCTTGAGCCAACTGCTGCAGCAACCCTCAATTACAAACGGCTCTAAAACAACCCCAACCACCCTCCCATGTCATTATTAGTCCAGACAGTCCAGCAACCAACCCTCAACATTGAATGACCACAGCTTGAGCGAAGGTTAAACAAACCGTTCTGTCTATTGGTGAGCGTAGAATTTAAGGTCCCATTATAAATCCCAACGGTACCACCAAAGTACTTTTTGCAAGGGGAATATAATCATAGATCTTGTTTTTGATGGAACGCCAAATTTATTCAAGTCCAGTGTTGGAGCTGAAAGCTGATTGGTGGGCAGGTTTCTTACCTTCAGGTCCCTGCACTGTGACTGCAGCCAGTCGTTGATGAAGCCCTGCGGGTCTCGAGCAAAACTCAACATGAACTCCCTCTGAGTCTTCAGCTGGTTAATGGTTTCAATGGTCTCATGAATCTGAAAGACAAGAGCAAACAAACGTGTTAATCATAGGGATGCACGATATGTTGGTGGCCATATCCGTATCATTCGATAAATGTAAATGTTATCGGTCTCTTAGCCAAATTGTTCATATCGGTGCATCCTTGCTAACAAATAAAACTGGTGGTCAACTGTTATGGGTTTTTATTTGGCGAAAACCGATATTTAGTGAGCAGAGTGGCCGTTATGGCGGCGGTATAAAACACAAATTAATGACAGCAATGGAGAAGTTTAAACATTTAATGAACTAACCGTTTATCTTACACTATATTCACCTAAAAATATCTGAAAATGTACACTACAATGTTTACTAACCAGACATGATCTGACAGTTTCCAATGACAAGTAATGTTGTGCAACGTAACCAGCCAATCAGAGAACATTTGACGTTATATAAACAGTGCTGTGAAAAAGTATTTGCCTCCATCCTGATTTTGTCTCTCTCATACTAAATTGTTTCAAAAATACAAACAAAATCAAACATAAAATAAAAGGTAATCTGAGTAAACACAAAATACAGTTTTTAAATGATAATGTTATTTATTGAAGCAAAAGAGTTATCCAATACCAACTGGGCCTGTGTGAAAAAGTATCTGCCCCCCTCCCCTTAGTTACTAAATCCCCAAATCTATGAAACTGCATTCATAATGGGGTTCAGCTGGACTAGACACACCCAGACCTGATTACTGTCAGCCCTGTTCAATCAAATTAACACCTGAATACAACTTTTTCAGCTGCATGAAGTTGGCTAAAAGGTCTCGCTCTGTAGCACACGATGCCAAGCGAGAAAGAAATACCAGAAATGATGAGGAAAAAGGTGATTGAAATACATCAGTCTGGGAAGGGTTACAAAGCTATTTCAAAGGCTCTGGGACTCCAAAGAACCACAGTGAGAGCTGTTATCTCCAAATGGAGAAAACTTGGCACAGTAGTGAACCTTCCCAGAAGTGGCCGACCTTCCAAACTTCCTCCAAGAGCACAGCGACGACTCATCCAGGAAGTCACAAATAAGCCAAGGACAACATCCAAGGAACTGCAGGCCTCACTCGCATCAATAAAGGTCACTGTTCATGACTCCACTATCAGAAAGACACTGGGCAAAAATGCCATCCATGGAAGAGCGGCGAGGTGAAAACCACTGCTAATATTCTGTGGACTGATGAGTCGAAAGTGGAACTGTTTGGAAGACAGGGGTCCCATTACATCTTCCATAAATCAAACACAGAATTCAACAAAAAGAAGATCATACCTACGGTCAAGCATGGTGGTGGGAGTGTGATGGTGTGGGGATGCTTTGCTGCTTCAGGGCGACTTGCAATAATTGAGGGAAACATGAATTCTGCTCTCTACCAGAAAATCCTAAAGGAGAACGTCCAGTCATCAGTCCATGAGTTGAAGCTCAAGCAAAACTTAGACAATGATCCAAAGCATTGGAGTAAGTCCACCTCTGAATGGCTCAAAAGAAGCCAAATTAAAGTTTTGGAGTGGCCTAGACAAAGTCCTGACTTGAACCCCATTGAGATGCTGTGGCAGGACCTTAAATGGGCAGTTCATGCTCGTAAACTCTCCAATGTGGCTGAACTAAAGCAGTTCTGCAAAGAAGAGTAGGCCAAATTTCCCCCACAGTGTTGTGAAAGACTGATCTCCAGTTATCAGAAGTGTTTGGTTGCAGTTGTTGCTGCTAAAGGTGGCACAACCAGCTATTAAGTTTAAGGGGGTAGTTCGTTTTTCACATGGGTGATGTAGGTGTTGGATAAGTTTTTTGCTTCAATAAAATATATATATATTTGAAAACTGTATTTTGTGTTTATTCAGAGTCACTCTGATTCGCTATGAACAAGAACAGGGCGTTACACAAAAAACCACTGCAGCTCTTCATTGTGATGGAGAACAGTAGCTCTCACCCCTACAGTGAACACTTTGAGGACTGTTTATAAAACCAGAACGTAGTGACCTACACTGCTGGGCAATATTTTTTGGTGTTTTAACAGTACTTCATAAATGGCTTTAAGAGTGGTTTGTATTCAGTCCGAAAAACCATTATTTCAAGCAACCATTGCAGCCAAGAAAAAAAGTTTGAAAGTTGAAGCATTTTCACTTCTGTACCTTGTTGTCAAGGCCTGCAATCTCTTGCTGACTGGCTGTTGACAGCAGGAAAGAGTTCATCTGCGTCTTCAGCGTGTCGTCCACCTCAACATCAATATCATAACACGCGGTCTTCTTCTGATCGTTGGGATCCACGCTGAGACAGAACATTTAAGTTCAGACAGTAATTCATACACAGGAGTCGGTAACAGTGACTGAGTGGCATCACGTTGCCAAGGGTTACCTTATGACGTGGTTGATGATGATTGGCTCGGGGGGCATCAGTAGTGCATGCAGACGCTGAGGGATCTCTGAGAACTTCATCCTCTGGGTCTCAAAGATCTGGAACAAGAACCGTGATGATTATTCCAATGAAGATGGTTCTAAAATCACTAGGATTAGAAATCCTCTTCTCGTTAATGGATGTGACTTTAGGTAATTATATGAGAGAGAGAGAAAGAGTGCAACTTAAAGCCCTTTCGTGGGTTTGTTTACATTTGAATTTTTGACAGCTGGAGTTTAAATCAATGAGCATTCCGTTGGCCCATTTGTACATTCCGTTAATGTACATCTTTGGGATTGTTCCCATTTTTGATCATCATCAACATGTCAAATCGGTTTGAAAAACCTTAGCACACCATTCCAGAACAGTCTGAAGGTCTGTGCCAAATTTGGTGGATGTATCTTGAAAGCTATAGGAGTTAAAAAGCACCTATTATGGTTTTTAAACGTGCCTAATTTTACAATAGATTTACATGCATCCAAGTTCAAAAAACACTTTAATTTGCTCATAATTTAAATTGCAGCATTACCTTTTTTTCCCAGTGTCAAAAACGACTCGTTCAGTGATCCGTTATAAAGGATTCATTCTAAACTCCTCCTTTCAGAGAGCCTACTCTGCTCTGATTGGTCAGATGTCCCAGTCTGTTTTGATTGGTCTAGCTCTTAGTGTAGTGTTTGAGGCCGGGTCAAAGCTGTTCGCGAGCAGCCAATGATGACCAGAGGCGGGTTTGTTGTTACCAAATTACGTAGGTTAGTACAGGAAGTAAGTCTGGAATTACTAACGACTCGTTTCAGGTGTTCAGAATCGGTTCTTTCTTTTGGGAGTCAATAACTCCATTTGTCGTGCACTTTGATTTTTGAAACTGTGCACTTTTTTTACATTAACAAACAGCTATATAACACACTACATGAAAGGTAATATTTGAAAAACCATAATAGGTGCTCTTTAATGTTTCAAATTTTAGTCTCAGTTTAGGGAATTTGAAAAAAAGCCTAAACAGGGGGCCTGGGTAGCTCAGTGGTAAAAGACGTTGGCTACCACCCCTGGAGTTCACTAGTTCGCTAATAGATTGCGGTATCATCAATTTCAGATTTGTTAACTACACTGAAATGTAACGTAGAGTGCTTTATTTGTTGGATTAGACAGCACCTTCCTGTCTAAGTGGGACTTTTTGGCCAGGAAAAACAATACACACCAATTCAAAAACCTGCCTCTGTGCAACTACAAGTCCTTTGAGGTTTAATGTACACTTATGACATCACAATTTTATTGAAAACGCACTTTAAATCCAACTTATCTTAAATGTATTGATTTTAATCAAAGTTTACTGAAGAACCAAATATAAAGTCATAAGCAGATAAAGTCATAAGCATTCGTTACCTGTTGGAGATACTTGTCACAGTTGATGAACTCTCGCTCATGGGGGTCCTGCAGTTTATGGGTCTTCACATACTGCCACAGAGCCTGAATGATCACGGGTCGAGTTTGAGTGTGGATGCCCAGCAACCTCGCCAGTCTGGGGTCCAACTTAAACTGAGGAGGCTGGAGAGAGATTGAGGTTTCCCCATCACAATCATTCAAAGTTAGACTTAATCAGCAGTGTATTCTGGATATTAGCCAATGGGGACGTTTATCAAAGTGGAACTGCGCCATCTGGTAGAGGTTTCTTTCTTTATCTCTATCAGCATTGGCTTATTTCAATCGTAAAGAAATGTTCTCAGAGCAGATATGAAACTTTCAGTTTCTGACTATCTCACCTGGTAGTCAAGCATGAGCAGTACAGTACAGCGCACACCAACATCTCCGGGTCTCTTCACCTGAAATCCATCAGTTTCCTGAGTTGTAGCCGTTCTGTGCCACTGAAAACATTAAACACAATGAAAACTTCAACATCTGGCATGGCCTTTGAATTAAATCATTGTTAAGTCTTAAAACCAGTAGACCAGGACTCTAGTGTAGGTATTACATTTTAAAAATTCTCACCTCCACCAAATGATTGTCAGGTCCATACAAGTCTTTGTCCAACTCTATCACTAAGGACTTAAAAAAAGAGGAGAACTTCCTCTTCTGTTTGGTGGCTTCATACTTGGACACAGCAGTCTGAGAGACAAACATATAAACACATTCAGTGAGATAAGAACTCACCACCAAGTCCCTCCAAGGCCTTAGTGCACTGCCACGAATCTAACAAGCCAACCCCCATGTCTCTATGACATTCTAGTGCCAAGATATGGTGCTCTAGGTTGTTGCTAAGGTGTTGCTATGTGGTTGCTAGGGTGTCTCTAAACTTACCTTACAGTCACAAGTAAAAAGAGGCCACCCCCATGTCTCTACGACATTCTGGTGCTGAGATATGGTGCTCTAGGTTGTTGCTAAGGCGTTGCTATGTGGTTGTGGGTGGTTGCTAGGGTGTCTCTAAACTTATCTTACAGTCCCAAGTGAAAAGAGGCCACCCCCATGTCTCTACCACATTCTGGTGCCACAATATGGTGCTCCGGGTGGTTGCTAGGGCGTTGCTATGTGGTTGCAAGGTTGTCATGGTGGTTGCTAGGGTTTCAATTACTGTCCCAAGTGAAAACAGGCCAACTCCATGTCTCTACGGTTTTCTGTTTCGTAGATATGAGCCCCTTGCTCCCTTTTCAGTGTTAAGTCTATGGGCATTTTTGCCAGTTTTTACCTACTTGGCAAACGTTGAACGCCAGATTGCTTATAAAAGTCATAGCACACCTTGCATCAATCCGATCAATTGATACACATTCATGGTTGTACAACAAACAGAGCAGGACGAGTTAAGCGCCAAAGTTTTATCGGAAGAAGAGTTGGTTTAGGGCAGTGGTTCTCAAACCGGTCCTGGAGGCCCCCCAGCACAGCACATTTTGCATGTCACCCTTTTCTGATTAACTAACGAGCTGATGAGTTCAATCAGGTGTGTTTGATTGAGGCAGCATCCAAAATGTGTAGTGTCGAGGAACCTCCTGGACAGGTTTGAGAACCACTGGTTTAGGGATTTAGGGTCTAGGCAACAATAATACTAGCACCTTGCTAAAACAAACACCACTAACGAAAGACTATGAAATGTGAGAATTTCGCTTACGTCCTCCAGAAGTCGCCCTTCCACACGCAGCTCCCATGATGCAACAGTTCCCTCTCCGTCCTCAGCATCGGGTTTGGCCGGATTGAAAGTGTTGGAGATAAATATACGCAGCTTCCGCTTTTGCTGCATAGAACATCAAGGTGTTGAGTGCCAATATTTAAACAAATCACAAGAGAACAGTTCAGTTACATTGATGGAAGCTCAGATGTTATCTTTTTAAAGCAAAAACGCATCCGATGTGAACGGGCCATCCGACGGCACTTCTTTACTACGTAAACGTGCTAGACGGACATTTTTGACCGTTATGCCGTGTTTTGCAGTTTATTGCTGTATTAAAACTAGACGTAGACCGATATATCGGTTTTACCCATTAATCGGTGCCGATAGATGCTTTTTGGAACTAAAAATCTAAGTTGATATTTTTTTTTCATAATTTCGAAATAATTGGACATATTATAAATCGATTTTAAAAACTATCGGTCGACTAATCGTTATTAGCCAATACCACCAACTCAGCTACCGGTATCAGCAAAATCCACTAACAGTCGACCTCTAATATAAACCATAAAATATGTTCAGACAGGCTTTGATAGTGTAGGGTCGTGCACATGGCTGGATCTAAGGGGAGGGGCCATTGTCCCTGTAGAATTTTCTTGTGCCCCCCCAGTTCCGGTCAGATGGCGAAATGATCAAGCCCCCCCCGCCAAAAAAGAGACAACAACTTGCCCACTCTAAAGATCAAAATGCCCCTCCAAAGCCTGCCCAATAGTACCGGCCCTGGTCGCGCAGCATTTTCGTTTTCAGTGTGGACAGGCACAATACTCGTCGCTGGGTTAGCATGGCACAACAATGTCGGAAATATCAAAAATATCCAGGTTTACCTTGATTGGTCTCTTGAGAGCTTCCTGAATATCGAGTCTCTTGCGCATGATGGTTTGATCGAGTTTACGCTCAAACGCTAGCAGATCCATGTACGCTTGAGACTCTGGAACAAGCTCTCTGATCTGATGAAGACAAAAAAAAAAACGATTTATCTGCACATCCAGGAAATAAATACGAAGGGCTTTCGCTAACAGCTTCAAGTGGTTGTAAAACTAGATGCATTAGCTACATTTGATCTGAAGACTTAAAACAACAGATTTTATGGGCACTTACTCTTTGAGGTAGAATTTTATCTGCCATTTTCTTCTTCTTGGCACTATAACAGAGAAATACAATCCATGTAATGAGATCAGCTTCCGACAGAAATAATTTATTCACTAACAAGTA